>NW_027496913.1:0-31107 GCF_021521415.1 Bidens hawaiensis | reverse complement strand
GGTAATGATGTCAATAAGGGGGAGATGGTAGAGCATTGGATGCAGATGCTGAAGTTGCTAATCATGTTCGAGTAAAGATTCTGAAAGTTTTGAAAGCATCAGTCTGAGGGGGAGATTGTTGGATCATAAATTGGTTAGACTGACGCATATCAAAAGGCCACATCGTGATCAAGACTAAAGTGAATTAAATGAAGATGAGTTGAAGAATTTCATTATGGTTGTGATGGTGTAATACCGAAATCCCAATGGATTTCGGTTAGGCTAGTTTAGGCTTATTTGGGCTTGGCATTTGGGCTTTTTATGGTAACCCTATATATAATTATCGTTTAATCATTTTAGGGTTAGAAGTTCTTGAACACTTTGAGAGCCACCATAATCCTAGAGAACATTATATTGTTTGGCTAAGTGGTTTATGTATCTGACGATTTATTGATAATAGAATCGTATGCATTGAAACCATATTATATCGTGTTCATTATATATATTTATATTGTTCTATCTCGTTCTTGAATCACCACGGTGTTAGGATTCCGCACTAACATCACGTTTGGGTTGATATCATACCGTAGTGATCCAGATTAGGGACTTACAATGATTAAAAAAAACTTCTTATAGCACTCGTTTTGATGGGAGATTCTGCGATGAAAATAAAATAAAAGTAACAAAATTAAATAGCTAAAATAAAATGAAAACTAAAAGAAACACAGTTAAATTTAAATGAAACACCGGTCTACTTGTAATTTAGCCAAATTTGGGATCAAATTTCAGTTTTTGATAAAAAATGTTGCCTTCATGAAAAGATCCGAACATGGAATCATATTAATTAAGGTGCTTTCAAAAGGAATTCATGTTCGGCTTTATTATGACATAAAGAAACAGGTTGATAGCAGGTATAACGAACTTAGCATGATTTTCATTGCGTCAGTGATATGAGTTAGGTTCAGTTAGACACAAATCTCAGATGGACATCACTTATGGACCTGTGATGCCTCCTATCTCTTCTCAAAGCGTATTTGGCTTTCTCCAGATCACCCCAATTTGACTTCAACCCCCTATTGCTTGATCAAAATTTTTTATAGAAAACAAGAGAACTTTTAAGCTTTAAGGTTGAACGTTGGACTTAAATGCCTTTCATTCAGAGTGTTTAGGACTTATTTGAATGTCCCACCCTTGTAGTTCTAGTTTGACCCTTTAAGCTTTTGAAAAACCAATGATTTAACAACTCAATATTATAAATGTATACAAAGTGTTTTCTTTTTAACATAAACATAACTGGACAATATTTTGGTGATCAAGACACTAACGGGCTCGTGTATGATTGGGTAGTTACTTTTCTGCGTATCATTCGGAGAGATGTATATGGAGACATGCACACTTCTTCAAAATGACTCTCCACAGTGAGTTTAGCAAATTTAATTTATATCACTTCATCATTTACGCATCATGGAAAGCTACCATACAAATCAGTGACTGTTCTAGAGCCTTTTAAGCTTAATAATTTCACCCGTTAGGCATGCACAATCAATTTTTCTATCATTTTCCAAAGGTTGGATCAATTTTCATTAGAAAATATTTTGAAGCTTCTAAAAAGCTGTTAACTGAATAATCATATCACTTCCCAGAGAGTTACAAAAGAAAATTTTAAAACTCAATCACCCCAGTCACTCTTAGTTTTCAGGCAAAAGGCTATCCTGTATGTCCACAAGTGGTTAATAGGACCAAACACATATGAGAATACATGTCCCTACAACTTAGGATAACCGACATAATTTTAAGTGAAAGAATTTAAAGCAAAACTGCACCACAATCGCCCCGGTTGCTTTTCAGTATTTAAGTGAATGGCTATCCTGTATGTCTATGAATAGATGGCAGGACCAAACATACACAAGTATATGTCCTTCAAACTTGAGCAATCGAGATGATTTTAAGTGAAAGTGAATAAATGATAATTTTATTTAAAAAACACACACACACTACTTTTGAATTTTTAAAATTTCTCCCCCTAAATTTGTGCAAATTAAGAAAATATGTACAAATTTTACTTCAAAAGAAAAACTTAATCCTCGAAACGAAGAATTTTAATAAATCCTACAAGCACATTAAATTTGGCTGTCCGGACGGTTTTGTAAATAAGTCGGCCACATTATTATCAGTGTGAACTTGTCCAAGATGAATCAATTTACGGTCGTAACAGTCACGAATGAAATGAATTTTGATATCGATGTGCTTGGTCTTTGAATGCTGAACTATATTTTTAACAATTGCAATGGCAGCATCATTAAAGATAAGGGTGTCAAGAATTTCCAAACCCTAATCCAGCAATTGATGTTGCATCCAGATAACCTGTGAGCACCAAGCTGACGCAAAAACATATTCAGCCTCGGCAGTAGATGTGGACACCGTTTCTTATTTCTTGCATTGCCAGGAGATGAGACGACCGCCCAAGAACTGACAACCGGCAGATGTGGATTTCCTGTCAATGTAGTCTCCACCATAATTGCTATAAGCAAAAGCATATAGATCAAAGTCTGAGTTTTTGGGATACCAAAGTCCTAGCTTCGGTTGTCCTTTTAGATATCTAAAAATACGTTTAACAGCAATTAAATGATAGAGTTTAGGGTTAGCTTGGAAACGGGCGCATTGACAGACATCGAACATGATGTTAGGAGCGACTGGCAGTGAGATACATCAGGGATCCAGTCATCGATCGATAGTACGTTTGATCTACAAGATTCCCTTCAGGATCAGAGGATAAAAGAGGCCTCTCCACCATAGGAGTAGTTGCACTCTTGGAATCTTGAAATTCAAATTTTGCAAGCATATCTTCAACATACTTTCCTTGATGCAGCAAAATCCCCGTCGAACTTTGACGAACCTGCAACCCTAGAAACGTTGTCACTTTCTCCAACGAGCTCATTTCAAACCTCTTCATCATCATTTCTTCAAACTCAGAGCATAACCCAGCACTGGTAGACCAAAACATAATGTCATCCACGTAAAATTGAACCTGAATCAAATCTTTCCAAAAGGTTTAAAGGAACAGAGTTTGATCAATGTCCCTCTTTCATACCACGCCCGTGGAGCTTGATGAAGTCCATATAGAGCCTTATCTAACTTGTAGACATGAGTGGGATTCTTTGAGTCTACAATCCCCGGTGGCTGATCCACGTAAATCTCTTTCTTAACTTCGCCATACAGAAACATGGTTTTAATATCCATCTGATAGACTGTAAAACCCATAAACGAAGCATATGCCAGAAAAACCCGAATAGTTTCGAGTCTAGATACAGGAGCATAAACTTTAGTGTAGTCTAAACCTTCAACCTGACTTAAACCGCGAACTACTAGCCGTGACTTGTTTCAAACAATAACCCCCCGTGTCATCTTGCTTGTTTCGAAAAACCCATCTCGTATCCAATGCTTTCTTTCCCACCGGCAGCTCAACCAACCTCCAGACCTTTAACTTATCAAACTGATTCAATTCTTCATGCATAGCATCCACCCATCTTGGTTCTTGAAGAGCCATTTTCTAGCGACTTTGGCTCAATATGAGAGATAAAACAAGAAAACAAGCAGCTGTTTAAGTGTCCGGTCTGACTTCTGGTGAACACGGCTATTTCAAGAGGACCTTTGACATTCTCAATTGGATGATTTCGCTGGATTCTTTATGGAATTGATTATTAGGCAACAACACCGGTAGAAGGTAAGTTTGACAGATTTTCATCAATCTCGTTAAGGGATTCTTCCATCTAGAGGCGGCCGTACTATGTGAGTATGAGGTGCTGGCAACGTATTCATTCAGAATGACATCGGGAAATAAAGTACTTCCAAAAATGTGACAAATAGGATTCTCCCCCTTAACTATTGGAGCAGTTTCTGATGAAGTTGGCGAGGAAACAGTTTCAGTAACTTCTTCTTGTTGATTTATAGACAAAAAAGAAGAGACATCGGGCGAATCTGAGAGATCATTCGAGAACTAGAGATATGTGAGAGACAACATCTAAGTCTTCTTTCTCAGTATCTATGGTAGCGGCACCCGAAATTTCCGTGTCGATGACAGGAAGCACATTGAAAGGTTTGAAGAGTTTATTGTAATCGAACAGCCAGTCGGGACCAACACGGGCATCGTTTTCTTCAACCAACGTACATCATATGATTCAAGTATCTTCTTGGTTGACTTGTTGTAGACTCCGTAGGCAGTACGACCAGGATAACCAACAAAATAACAATCATCAGCTTTGGCCGCAAACTTTGGAGTTGATTCAAGATTCAATACAGTACACGGGAAACCAAACGCTATGAAATGTTCAACTGTGGGCTTGTGACCATAGAAGAATAACAACAGTTTTGAATCACACAACACGGTCCTCTCCGCCTCAATAATAGTCATGTTTCTTCTTTCAGCAACACCATTCTGTTGTGGTGTCCAAGCAGAACTTTATTATCAAAGCACCCCCTTCTCAGAACAAAAATAATTCATTGAAGCATTCTTGAATTTCGTGCCATTGTCACAACGAATGCTCTTCAGCTTTAAATTGAGCTGATTCTCCATAAGCACCACGAACTTCTTAATCAATTATGCAGTTTCACTCTTATTTGATAAGAAAAACACCCAAGTGAAAGGTGAGTAGTCATCAGTAATAACGAGACAATAAGAATTGCGAGAAAGACTCAAAACATGAACTGGACCGAATAGATCCATATGCAATATTTGAAACACTGATGAAACGGTATTAATCAATTTTGGTTTATGAGATTTTTGATTATGTTTACCCAAGGCACAAGCCACACACTTTTTAATAGTAACAAAGTCTTATACGAGTAAACCTCGTACCAAATCATTTTTAGCAAGACGGTTCAAGTTTTTCACATTTGCATGACCAAGACGACGATGCCAAAGCATGGCATTATCTTCTGACACTTTAGAAAATAGACAGGTTATTTCATCAGGAACATTTTTGTTCAGGTCGATCACGTAAGAGCTATCTTTTCTTTGTGATCGAACAAGAATCCAGTCTTCTGGTATGATGATACCAGTTTTAAAATCAAACACTCTTTATTAGTTAAATGAGTTGAGAAACCTTTATCACAGATCTGTGACACGCTCAACAGACTATGCTTTAACTCTGGAACGAAATTAACATTATCAAGTTATAGAACACCGTTACTTATAGTACCCTTCTGCGTAATCTTCCACTTTTCTCCTTCCACAAAGGAAACATACCCACCTTTAAAGATTTGAATGTCGTGTAACTGGGAAATGTCTCCTGTTATGTGCCTGGAACAGCCACTATCAACATACCAAGGTCTGATGATATTCCTCCATAGCTGTTCCTGCACGATGTGCGAGATTAGTTAGACTTTGGTACCCAGTCCATAGTTACACTGGGTGAACCTGACTCATCTAAAGTTGTCACAGGTTGCCATGAGATGTCCTTTCGATCATCTATTATTGAATTTGATGTCTCTTTACAGGAGACTTAGGCTACCATTCATGTCATTGTAAGATTTGGCATTATTTGTACGAATGGATGACTTGGTCTCTAGTATGTAGGTGGGAGACATAAATGATTTTGTCTTCTCCATTTTTTTTGGTTTAGAAGTCGTGTTCGATTTTGAAACCGGAGCACTGTTTCTACCACCTCTACGAAACATGTTAGGCTTGGTCAGATGAGGACTAAACCTACCAGATTTGTTTATGTTCTAATCATCTTCAGAGGGATTAGCCTGGTTATACCTGAAATTTCGTTGATAGCTATTATGAGGCATATTCCTCAGATAGAATCCATAGTAAAGAACATACGGATGATGTGGACAACTTCTAGCAATATGACCAGGTGGGCCATAGTTAAAACAAGTTTGATGTTTTATATAGAATTTATTTGGTCAACTCCCTGTCTGGACCAGTTGTGTGGACCAGTTTGCTTTACCTGATGTTTACTACTTGACACATGATTTGACTTACCACCCCGTTCGTCATTAGAGCATCCCTCTTTAACAAACTTAGGCAATGAGTATTTATTAGAATTTTTTGATTTTTTAAACTTGTTAAAAACCACATTGTCAGAATTCAAAGTTTTAACGGAATCAACCATACAAGTATCTTTGCTCTTAAAAACAAGCCCACACAAACAGTCGTGATAACGTAATTTAAAACATGAAATTTTAAAGGAACATCAGAATTAATGTCTTTAATAATTAAAACCCATGAATCATCATCCTCATCAGTCCAATCCTCAACAATTACTTTATCTGCACATGAGGCAAACACATTAGAATCGTTCACTTTTGAAGTGGACGCAATGAACTTTACTGAGTCGAATTTTTCATTATTAACATGTTTACCATACTTCATGCCTTTTACTTTTTCTTCTGTTCTTTGGTAAGAGGATGGCCAGTATAATTGTCATTGTATGGTGGGGGTACTTTACTATATCCTATACCCTCACCTTCATTCTCTTTCCACCATAATTGATTTTCAATCATGGAATAGACTACTTTACTGGAACCATCAAATTTTCTAAAATCTAGTTCAGCTCTTTTAATTTTATTTGTTAGATTTGAAACTTCTAACTTACAAGCTTGCAGTTCAGCAGTTAATTCAACAATTTTCTATTTGGCATCTAGGTGGTGACAACATTTTAAACTAAAATTAGGTTTGAGTTTGGAAAAATCCCTTTTCTATGCCTAAATTTTATCTAGAAAAGCTCGTTCACTTTTCTTAAGTTTATGGTTTTCGGATTTCGCAGTTTCCATTTCCCTAAGCAAGTTACTATTGTGAGATTTGTAGAGATCTACTTTATGCACACAAGCTTGAGAACATAATTGAGAACTTACCTCAGACAAGCTGGAAGAAGTAAAAGCCATAAAAGCAAATTGAAGTTCCTTGACTTGTTCCTCAACAGCATTTCCTTCTTCAGCATCTTCAACATGAGCAAAGTTGGCATTCTGATTATTTATGTTGAGAGCAGCCATCTGATCATTCCAGGAGAACTGTTGAGCTACCATACCTCGTTCACCATCACCCGAACTAGCCCCACTTTCTCCTCTAGCACTTCCCACTGGTACCAGTGCCCTTTCCATGTTTCCTTCCTTGGCCGGATTGGTACATTTACGAGCAAAGTGACCCGAGTCGTGACAATTGTAACACCTCAGAGTGTCCTTGTTAAAACCCACCTTCTGATTATTTGGCACATTCCAATTATTCCTTCCCAATCTCTTAGTAAATTTCTTAGCCCGAAACATTGCCATGGCGATTTGCCAAGAAATATCCATTTCTTCTACATCATCTGGATGAATTTGATCAAGCTCAGTAGCAACTACTTGTTGAACCAGATCTCCAGCAAGGAATGCATTGTAGCATTTCATGAATCCCACCATTAGAGCAATGTTATCTTGAGTTTCCTTCGAAATCGAGGGAATCTGACTGGAATTCTGACTAGGAGATACACCAAATAACTGAGGTTTAACATTAGCAGTTAGTGATTGAGTACGTTTAGCAAAGAAAACTGGAGCTTGCTGTGGTAAAGCTTGAGAGAACTGACGCTGAGTGGATTTAAACATTGAAAAGTTTCCTTGAGGTTGAAATTGTTGTTGGCCCTGAGTAGTCTTGAACATTGAGAAGTTGTCTTGTCAAACGAGTGCATTATTTGAAGCAACACTGTAGCCTGTTGCATTGTAGGAGTTTACATGGTTTATGGCCCGTTACTTTGTCATCCATGTCACAAGCCTTGATGATATCACCTCAGACAAAGTGAGTCTGTTGAGATCCTTCGTCTTTTTTATTACAACAACATTCACATCCCAACTTTGAGGCAAAGAATTTACCAGCTTATTATTTGTCTCAGCTGCTGTTAAATTAATACTTGCAGATCTCATTTCAGTTATAAGAGCTATGAACCTGTGCAGCTGTGTTTCCAACGACTCTCCTAAAATGTAATTAAACATATTAAATTTTTGTCGCAACAGACCCCGACGACTTCTTCTCATGTCTTCATTACCCTCATACACCTCAATCTAGGCTTCCCATAGAGCCTTAGCAGACTTCAGTTCCCTAAAACCCAATGCAATCTCAGGTGAGAGTGCCATGGTTAATGCTGAAAGTGCCTTTACATATTCTTCTATTTTCTCAAAATCAACATCATCATACAATTCAATAGGCTTCACAACAATTTCTTGAGAGTTCTCACGTTGGTAGGTGATGACTTGAGGACCCTTAACAATACTTCTCAAAACTTTAGCATCTTTCATTCTAACGTATTTCTCAAATCTGAACTTCCACTCGCTAAACCCTTCATGAGACAAAAGACGGGGTATGCCAGTAGTAGTTCCCATTATCGAGTCTATTTCTTGATGAATTGTAGCATTGGATGATCCATTACCATTAGTTATTTTGTCCATCTTAACTTTCACAGTCCAGTTATCCTAAAGTCCAAGAGTCAAAGCCCAAACAGAATTGATCAGACCCAAGTGTAAAATTAGCCTAGAACAGTTGACTTTGACCAAGAACAAATAAGGTCAACAGATTAAGTCATTAGAAAAAAGGTTGACCGAGAAATCAGTTGACCGAGAACACTGCTGGCCGAAAACTTAGTTGACCGAGAACACTAGGTAACCGGAAACTCTTGGGAATGGCCGAAAACTCTTGAGATTGGCCGAAAACGATAAGAATAATCCAACCCTTGAGTGATTGACCGAAAACCTTCAAATGAACCTAAGAACTGTCTAAAGTGGCCGAAAACTAGTTAATCAGTTGAAATCTTGGCAGTAACAAACTTCCGAGTTTAATGGGATTTGATTTGTTTCCAAAAATAACAATAATCTCTCACCAAAAATACCACTATCTCTTCTCCGATAAGCTACTCGTCGGAAAACTCACCCAAACCACCAAACACACAAAAATATTGAATCATTTGATATAAAAACCGAGCCTTGAGTGGTTCAAATGGCTCTAATACCAATTGTAAGTCCCGTGAATGGATCTTCCAATATGATATCAAATATCTTGATGTTATTGCAGAATATAACATGAGATGATTCAAGACAATTAACCATGAACACAAATCACACCAAAGAAAGCTTCAAAACATACGTATATTGCGTCAAATGCTTAAGCAAAACTATTACACCAAACTCGCCCAACTCGTCAAATAATAACGACCAACCTGAACCTTATACAATACATCTATATATCTATACTATATTAAAATACATATAGGAAGGGCAAGAAAGTAATTTCACACAAAACTCTTAAAATTAAGAGATAACACGTTCAGAAGCACAAAGTACATCTCTTTTAAAGCATAAACCAGATTCAAATTTCAAACCCATCTCACTTTCCTGTTAACAAGTCGATCTGCATTGAAACACTAAAATCTTCCGGGTCCTCTCTCATTGACTCGCTGCAATCAAACATTCAAACCTATTCCCCTCAATTCTATGAAGTGCCACTTGGTTGGACCACCACCACCGACAAAGGATCATAACAAACCATAAAGTCTAGCGAGTGTGTTCTTCCTCTTCATGTATGTCGCGTTTCACCTGCGTTTTTGTTATAATGTATATATCTACGGTGTTACAATTCAGTGTGAGTTTTTTTATTTGTTTCGTTGTTCAAATTTACAATTTTAGTTATTTTTGTTTTGTTAAATTTAAAGAACATCGAATTGAAGAGTTAAAACGTGAAGAAGTTGTGAAATGACAGTATATATATATTTTTTATGTTTTTTATTTTGCTATCAGGTTTGATTTGGGGTTTAAATTGACTATCAAATACATCAAGAATCATCTATTCACCAGACATAAGCCAACTATTATTGAATTTCTCTCCAAAACTATGATTGGGTGAGTAGTTCACTAACCAGAGACTACATGTGATGCTGCAGGGGCTGTTCTAATATATGGTAAATTGTTTTATTTATATTAAATTTGATCTTTATTATAGTGTATATTGATTATGATTGTATGCGATGCTACATGTAGATGTGATTTTGAAAAAAGAAAGACGAGTTAGACAAAACATTTCACGTGATGAATCGGACGAGGTATCAGACATATTATTAGGAGGTTTTTGCCTCAAAACACAATTTAGTGCTAACCACTTTACCTAATATGGTTCATATATTTAGGGTTAGTTCGTTGGCTAAATATTAGTTTCAAAGTTCTATCGGTGTTACAGTTTGAAGAAGAAAGAATGTGTGGCCAAAATGAACAAGAGGATTTGGAGGCTTGGAGTGTCGTCTATGGGAAAAAGATGCCAAGGACCATAAAGGTTAATTTTAAATGATCATTTAATTTTTTAATATGATTGCAAATTATTTATCGCTGAATAGAGAAATAAGCTATTTGCTAATGTTCGTAACTTCTTTTTATTTTATTTAGCAGAAATTATCAAAGAGGGAGGAAGGTATTCATGAAAATCTTTTAACTGTTTGTGTCACTGAAATTATCTAAGACTATTGATTACACAAATATTTATGCATCACAGAAATGTTATACTTATTATAAATGTTTTTGCTTATTTGGACAACATAAGAGGGAATTAGGAGAGCCAATGCTTAGGCACAAGCTGGTATTGGATGTTTAAGGTCGGAACTGAGCTTTTTCTAGAAAATATTAAGGGGGTGTTTGGTACAGAGAATGGAAAAGGAGAGAAAATAGAAATGGAAATGGAATTGTAGAGAAAGAGAATTGGTATGGAGAATGAGAATCATTTCTCTTGTTTGGTACACGAGAAAATATACAAAGAACTCTACCATACCCAACCCCACCTCCACCCAACCTGACACCACTCACCACCGCAGCCCCACCACCACAGCCCCACCACCACCAGCACCACCACCACAGCCCCACCACCACCACCAGCCCCACCACCACAGCCCCACACCACCAGCACCACCACCACAGCCCTTTCTTCAACCACAGCCCACCACCACCGGCTGCCGCCACCAAATCCCCTTCTTCAACCACAGTACACAAGAAATTAAAAAGATTCAAATTTTTGGAACATAAGATATAGAAAAAGGAGGCTCAGATCTGTCATCACTGCCTCTTTGGAGATTTTGTGGTGGTGGTTGTGGTGGCGATGATGATGATGATAATCAGAAGCCACCTGCGACCATCGCCGATTTCCACCACCACTGTCACCCACCTGCGACCACAATCACCCGACCATCTGAAAACCCTAACCTACCACGAACCACCACTTGAAACCCTAATCTCCGTTCACCCGTACCACCTGCAACCTGCAACCGGTTACCATCTCTGTGTTCACCACTGCGAACGGCGGAGACGGGGTGGTGGTTGCAGACTTGGAGACGAGGTGGCGGTTGCAGACTTGGAGACGAGGTGGTGGCCGGAGATGGGGTGGTGGTCGGAGACGAGGTGGTGGCCGGAGACGAGGTGGTGACATGCTATGAGGAGGCTGCTGAGAAATGGATTTCTCTTTGTTTTAAAGAGAAATGGAATTCTCTAGTTTTAGAGAAATAGAAAGAGAAATAGAAATGAAAAGTGGAAAACAAACAAAAGAAATATTTCTAATTCCATTTCTCCCCAATCAAATCCCTCTACCAAACACCCCCTAAGAGTCTTACTATGATTTCAAAGAATGTTAATATAAAATTAATATTTGTCTATAATAATCTCATTTATTGAAAATAGCAGGATTACTTGGTAATATATTAGGCTGCAGTTCAAAGCCAAAATTAGTGAATTGTCATTTTTATCATTTCAAACTATTGCTGGTATCGGTCAATGAAGGGTGTTTCAGACATTTAACTATTAACGTATAACACTTTGGTATTTATCCTAGTATATTGTTTTTAATGCAAACATGTTAATATTAAGCACATGATTGGGTTTTGAAACCCACTCCCTTTGGCTTACTACAAAAAGTAAGCCTTGCAAGCTTGGCGGGTCGGGCAAGTTTGGGTGTCGGGTCTGATTGGGTTTGGATGAAAAACTGGTTCTGCCTAGAATTTGTTCGGGTACAAATGTCGTTTTTAAAAAGTTTTATCTTGGTTCCTTTGTACCTTTTTGGGTTATTAAATGGGTCGTCTTTTAAAAAGTGTCAACTTGTTTCGGGTCAAAACGTGTTCCGACAAAATGGAGGCAGGTCTAAACAAGTCCTTTTGTACTTTTCGGATTTTTTAAAATATTTTTCATGAGTTAAATTTATGTTGCCTCATTTAACAGATTAAAGAAATTTATGGTCTTGGATTAAAGATTTTCATTTTTTTTACAAACAATTTGGCAGGTTAACTTAGCTGGGATCATGTTTCGGCTCCTACTTGGAAGTATGGTTCTTTATTATCCTATTGATCAGTACCGGTAAGTTTCTTGTGCATAATTCATAATAACTAGGTAGCCTGCCAAGCGCTTTGCCTGAACGTGTTCAGTTGTTTATGGGTTTGGGCTGCAACTGATTTTTTGAAATTAGTAATCATGGTTAACGTTCAGGCTCTAAATGGTCATTGATTCTAGTCATACTAGGTTCAGTTCACAAAAGGTCTTTTTCAAAAAAACGTGATTTGGGCCCTCGCTATAACGCTTCTTTTTATGCATTTGTCGTCTTGCTTCCGGTCATTTTGCAACTTGATGTTTGCATGTCGACTTTTTTGTTCATTTCAGGATGTTGTCTTTTGTTAAGAAAATAAACGTGTTCATGTTTGTTCGTTGAGAAATAAATGCGTTCGTGTTCGTTCGTTAAGAAAATAAACATGTTCGTTCGTTAAGAAAATGAACTTGTTTGTGTTCGTTTGTTTAATTTTAATGACACGCTTGATTATCTTTATTATTATGTTTCTAATACAATTACGGGCCTAAATCATACAATAGGCTAAGAAAGAAATGGAATTATGTGTACTGCACATACCATGATGCTGAGGCCGAGGAAGATTTGAACAACAAGATGGCTAATGCAATGGTTGAATCAAAGTTGGTTTTGATACTGTTTGTAAGGTATAAATACTATGCTCACAACTTTTTTCAAATATATTAAATCCTTGAGGTTATTGTATAATTGTAATTGGGTAAAGATTATCAATTTGAAAATGGAGGGCTGGTTTTAGATTATAGGCAACTGCTCAAGTTCGTTGTGGATAAAAATCCGTTTGTGGCGTGTTTGAGATCTTTATTAATACGTTTGTGGCATGTAACTTATGCAGTATGAGTTGAAATTAGATTATTCTTTTTTTTTTTGTTAAAACACAAAAATTTTAGCTTGGTTTTAATTTATTGATGATCTTTTTGTGGCTCTAATGGTTGGCTTCAGAAATTGTTCGCAACTAGATATGGAGTGGTATTGTGGGAAGTTGTAGCAAATGAGATCCCCTTGGATGATCCTAATAATCTTAACCCCATGCAGGTACACGTTTTTTTTTTTTTAGGGTCAGACATGTCATTATATAAAAGTTAAACGGCGGGTGTATCTTAATCTAATTACAATCTCAGTTTACTTTTGGATTTGAGGTTTGGTTACTAAAATCAATGTAGTTTTAAGTCTTTTACTAAAACGAGAAGTTTTTATGTCAAGTTTAAGTTCACAAGTTTCTTATTTGAGATGTGTAATTATTATGAAGTTTGATTACAAAATTTAATTATTTTTAGTCTAAAATATAGATTTTACAAAGTTTGATTACAAAATATAAAATACTTTGTCTAAAATTATAATTCATAAGTTAAAACACCCATACCCAGACTTTTATCGACAAGATCTCACAGGTTGACTTTTAGTATACCCAGTTTTGACCTGAAAAATTTGATTTCTTAAGCTGCTAAGTTGACTTTTGCTATTGGTTTTTGCAGCAATGGTTTTGCGTTATTTGATGGTTTTAAAAATCGTGACGTATTAAATATAATTATGCTTATTGTTTATAAGCAGGTGCTTGGTCAAGCTTATCAAATTTTGAGTTAGCATGATCATCAACAGATTGGTGGTAAGCTACAAATTTGGCTTTTGTTTTTATATAGATTATTTTGGTACCTTTGGGTATGTCCTTTGTTTCCTCTTAGTGGTATCATATACGCTTATTTTTTTTTTAAATAAGTTTACCGGGTTTTCCAGAAACAAGTTATCAGTTAATAGCTATATGTGGGAACCTTTTTTAGTACATTACTTCAGATATTTATCTATTAGACTGTGAAATTTTACATGTGATTATTTCTTTGGTAATTTAGATGGCATGGATCAACTAAAGGTTCATCTCAGGTTCTGCTCCATGAGGTGACTAATAATATTGTATTCGATTTGGTTTGAGTAAAAAAACTTAACTTTTAATTAAAGTAAGCTCGGGTAAAAACGAAAATGTCTAAATGTTATTCAGGTTCAAATGATTTGATTTAAAAAATTACTGAATTCCTTTAGGTCATATTAAAATTATGTATTTAAACAATGCGAGTCATTTTAAAAATTTTATCAACTTGCTTCGGGTTAAAACGACTTGCAGTTAATACAGCTATAAAGCAAAATGAATTTGGATCGAAACGAGGCATTTTAGAAATGTATCTATTTCAGACGGGTCAAAACGTTTCTGAAAAAAGTAAGAAAAACTAATACGATGACACCATCTGTGCTAAAAAATCAAAAGGTTCGAGCCAAAACAAGTTCAGGTTATTGCAGTTTTTAGGTAATATAGACCAGGTTCTTTTATAAACGTCAAATTTTGATTTGCATCAAAATGGTTTATATATTTATATATCAAATACAGCTTATTAAAATCTGTTTGTTTTGCCAATCATTAATGAATGTTTTTTATGCATGCAGCTTTTGGCTACCAGTGTTTATATCTGCCGACGAATTTACAAGTCAAAGAAGGGTATTTTAGTCAATCGGTTCAAAATTTGGCTGCTAGCTAGTTACCAGTAGACTGTGTTGCTGATTGCAGGCAACTAACGGGCCAGATTTCATTAACCGGTGAGTATGTAAGATGACTGTTGACTGGGCAGTTGTTTGTTGACCAAATTTTGTGGAGGTTCATGTGGGAGTAACACAAACAAATCGCAACATGAGTACATGGGCAGAATGGAACTTGCAGATTATGTTTTATTTTCCCTTTGTAAACTGTTCAGGTTTTATGTTTTTATTCAACCACTTTAATTCAGAAATTTGAATTTCCTGTAATCGTTTATTTCAGTTTCAATATATATCCCGAAATCTTCCCAGAACCCGAGCTATTCTTGATCAAAACTCTGATTATACCAACAAAGTAATTATCTTAGGGGCGTTCTGGGGATAAAAAAAATTGCAACATGCAAAATTCAAATATGAAATTTGTCATAACAAGATTGGGTGATTCCATTTGCTGCAAACATTTTCATTAGCTTACAGTTTCGGAAATCTGTAACTCAAAAAGAGTTATTGAGTTTTCAAATAGTTTACAGTTTCGGGATGCAAATGGGTTATTACAACTAAAATTTGTTAAGGGGATCAATTGTGTTGAACAACATTTAGGGAACAAGTTGGAATCCTCTTTTATGACATTGACTCGGTAATTGAAATGTATTTTTTTTATTTGTGTCTCATTTTTGGTATTTCAAATCGTCTTCTTGTTTAACTTCCGTTTACGTTTTAACCATATATCATGAAACCATTAGTTAAAAACCTAACATAAACGAGTATTGTGTTGCAAATTGTTGTCACCGCAGCATCGCGCGGGCACCTACTAGTATATATATATATATATATATATATATATATATATATATATATGTGGGAACACACAAGCTAGCTCAACAAAAAGCCCAAGCCCACCAAGATCACAATTTGATCTCGGTTTACATAAATACATGCAAACACGAATTACATTAAGCAATGACTAAGTACAAACCACGTAAATGTAGACCCAACACGAAAAATTACGACACGACAAAATCTCATTGGTAAAAGTTTGGTGGAACTCACTGTCACACACCGACTAGGGGGCTGGACGTGACGATTGAATACCAACCACAACACAGCGAAAATAGGGTAACTAATTTATATTAAGACACTAGGTCAATGTTACAATCAAATGTCAAGTACAACTACAAGCTATAAGTTCAACTACCATCTTAAGATATGCTCTACAATCCATCATGGTTTCTTCGGGTTAATCTCTACAGTTTGATGCAAGTCTTCTAAAGAGGGTCTTCTATCTCCAAACAAGCACATATCTAATTCTTTATATATTCCACATTTTGAAAAGAGGCACCTGAACACATGCTTAAAATAATTGGGTCAACTAAAAAGTTGGTGAGTTCATGAGTTTAAGTTATGAAAACATATATATATATATATATATATATATATATATATATATATATATATATATATATATATATATATATAAATGGTCTAAATAGTATGGTGCACATTAAGCAAGTTCACAATCAAACCTGTGTCCACGACCCATGAACATCTAAAATAAATACCCCTTACCCATACCCCTTATTGTTATGGGTCAAATTACACTTATGTCTGCCCAACATAAGTTACAAATGGCGCGTATATATGTCACAAGATATACAATTTATCATTCAACGGGTGGTCGTCCCATGATGTAGGCCCACTGTGTGCGGGGGTCTCCCAGATAGTACTACCCATATATCCCGTGGCTCCTTTCGGAGTTAATGATTGTGCTACAAAGTCGGGGATTGTTTAAGCCAGCTAAATCGGTCTTGATTAATAATACACCAGTAAGTTGTAAAAAACATATAGAAGCATGTATCCACCCAAAAATTTAAGAAAAAAGGTAGTGCATGAACTCACCTTGGCCTATGCATATTTGTGAAGACAAAAGCACAAAAGAATCTTGTATGCTATTCGGGAAACGGCTCCAAGTCATAGATATTCCAAAATTCATATAACATGTCATTAAACGTAATATGCATCATATAATATGTGCTTGTGGCCTAAGTAGGTTAAGGTTATGTTTTTATTTAAGTTATGAAAGGTTATGGTTGCTTATAGCAATATGTGAAGGAACAAAATGTTCTTAATTATTAGGATGTTCGAGTTTTGTCTTATGAGAGTATAATTAAGATTCATGCTAGATTGATATATATCTAAATATATAGTTCACATATATTGATTAATATTAATAAAATAATAATAACAACAATAACAATAATGATGATGATGATATTTTGTGCTTAGATTCGATTACTAAGTTTGGTTTAATAATGGTCAACCGTTTGGGTTTACTAAACATTTTCGTAAGCTTTTACATATTTATACTTATTCGCACTTAAACGGTTAGGCATTCTCATATTTTAAGTAATATGATTTCGGGTTAGATTAGTCCTTAGAATATAACTTCAAGATATTGGCAAAACAAACTAGCTTCTTAGTTATGAGGTTAAGCTCAAAGTTCACGAAAGTATAAAGTTTTTGGCATTTAAGTAATATAAATTAACTTAGTATATAAATAGTAAAAATACATAGTTTGGATTTATGTATTTTATAGAAAATGTACGTGGTTTGAACGAATAGACGTATTTAACGAATGTTTTCGGTTAGGATTCGTGTACTTTGTATTAGGATTGATTTCACACACAAGTAGAGGGCTTCAAGAGGGTCCAAATATCTATGAATTTCGTGAGTTTTGAAGGAATAAGGGTTTAGTACAATAGTTAGTAGAAAACATGAATTTCAAAGGAAACAAGTCGAGCTTCGGGTTTACCTTGTTGAAGGCGGCTATGGGGCTTCAAGTAGGGTTGAAGTATGCCTAGAACAAGGGTCACAAGAGGCTGATTACATTATGTGTAACAAGATTAAGAATGATTACAAACCAAACGTGCACTTAGGAGTATGAAACTTATAATATTGGTACGTAGGTGTGACACCCGGTTTAAGGGTGCTTCGGGTCTTCGTCTTGGCAGAACACAACAGCAACCGAGAGAGGATCAGAGGACTGCAGGATCAGATTCAAGGCTGGAGTTAAATGTATTATACTTGAGAATTGAAATGAAAAGTAATAAGGATGAAAGTTACACATAGTAGCATGAAACTTCCTGTGATTGATTAACGGTTTCTCCTTTGATTGATTCTAGTTAATCTTAGGGGTTCAAACGTGTGTTTTGGCTGTGATTGAAGGATTTTGAGCCTAGAATAAGTTTAGAAGAGTTTCATGAGCATAAAGGCTTTAGAACTCACAAAACAACAAGAGTGCAAACTCACATATGATGCTTCTAGAACTCGTGACTATTTTGGACGGACTTCGGGTCATTTCTGGTCATCAAATTCACCTGGGAATTCAACCAAAATAAATATTATCGAAATCCTTAGATGTGGGAAAAAGAATCAACGATTCTGGAGTTCGTTTGATACCATAAACAGGATGACGAATTAAAAGTATCACTGCAGTTTCGGTTGTTGCGTAGTATTGACATAAAGTCGATTTGGAGGTCGAAATCTTGATAAAATGAAGTGAAACCAGTGTGAATATCCCAGGAGGAGATTGAAAGTTATTATAGAAGAAGAATGGGGTCATTTTGTTGAGTTTGGAGTGAGATATGGGTCTAGAAAGTTGACTTTAGAATGATGGCAGAATCTAAGAGAGAGAGAGAGAGTGAAAGATTTGGTAGATTATATAGATCTTGGAGTTGAGTGTAAGGTTGTTCAAGATATTGAAGAGTCAAAGAAGTTTACTTATGGATATCCTTGAAAGATTTGTAATATATTTGCTAAGTCAACTATCATCTAGAAGGTAAGTAATAAAAAATAAGAAGCACGTGTATTGTGTTTTTATGTATTTGACATTATCTCATACAAATATGATTTAAGTTTGTTATCTTTTAAAAATATATGAATTTACTAGGTTATACATGCACTTAAGTAGTTTATTTCAATAGCTATGACAATATTATTAATTGTGACACTAATTTATTAATAGTTATGTAAATTGTGTAGGTAAATCGTACATATATAATTATTAATATATTGTTATTGTATGTAGAATAGAATGACATCATTTTACATAATATATATGTTGATTATAGAGTAATTTGAACTCATAGACAATAATACAAATTATTAGCGTTGGTAAGGATTAATTAGATAGGGGGAGTCATATATATATTTATGATGAGTTTATGTAGTGCATTGGTGTCACGTTTATATAATTTGCTTGGGGCTTATTGTACGGGCATGTTACTTTTATAAAGAAATTTGGTGTGTAATAGGTTCTAAATTGTATTCCATATTATCCTAGATTTGCAGTCAAGCAAATAGTTATACATAAATCGATTATTAAATAGATAATGAAAAGAAAAAAAATTATGCCCTAAAATCAGGCTTGTTACACTCATAACGAGGACCCGAATTTACTTGGGAACGAAAGAACGAATTCCCAAAAAAATACCCACACCTGTTTCCTAAAAAGAAAACCGTTGGCACATCAAACTTTAGGTACGGAATTTCTTAACTGGGGGAGAATGTGACATTCGTGACAAAACGAGGTACACCTTATTCACTACGTAGCGAATAAAAGATAAATCGGTTAATTCGTAGCGATTAAACGAGTAACCGGCCGACACTGGTTATGACCCTTATATATACTGAGGGGTCATATATGAGTGATATTTATATTATAGTGGCTAACTGTTAATATTAAGACCCCGGTACGCATAAACCCTTTAACGAAAAGAGTTTCGTTTAACAATACGCTATGAGTTTAAACACATTCATTAACATCAAAACAAGCATTGTAGCATCCGTCAAGCCGAAACTGATTTATAGAACACTTATGTGACATGTTTAAGAAATCCGTGAAAATATTTTGGGTTTTTACAACCATTTAATATGTTTATATTATTTTGCAAAAATGAGTCGAAGAGCGTCCGTTTTCGCGCTGTTTTTCGCACCGAACTAGTTTTTTTGCGAAAAACCAAACCCGAACTAAATTTTGGACCGAGGCCAAACCTTGGCATGCCAAACGATGCAGAAATGGGTCAAAAAGAGGGCCAATGGGCCCCTAATGCCTTGCGGCCGCCAAACATGGGGACCCCCCCTTGTAGTATATCTTCAATATAGATATTTTCTTTCATCATTTTTACAATAGAACTCACACACACTTCTGGACAACTCTCTTCTACATATTTTAGCAAGAAACCAAAGGTAAAAACGTAATTTTTATGAACTTTTAATATTGTTTTAATCAAGTTATGATTATATAAACATGTTTTAATTCGTATTAAGCATGTTTAACCATCCCAAATCTAGTAAAATAACTTAAAATCATTTTTTGATCTTATTCACATTTACAAATAAGAACCATATAGATTTTTGACCGAAAACATGGATTAGAACGTTGATATAACGTTTTTATGGTTTAAAAGTTGGGTTTGAAACCCTAATCGAAACCCTAACTAAAAAGGCTTGATATGGATGATTTATGCTTAGTTTGTGTTATAGAATATGTAGATACACTGAATTTGTGAACAAAGACCCGGAGAATCGATAAAACAACCAAAAACACTCGAAAACCGACAAGGTATTACCAGTTTACTCGTTTAGGGACAATATAGTATTAGGTTGTGACGTGCTTGTTGTTTGTTTGTGAAACATTTCATGAACATTAGGGATCATATAAGCAAGTCCCTGTTCAAATTTGGTAATTATCCGATAAACGGAGAATATTTGGCGAATTTATTACCATTTATTAGCGTTAATTTATGAAAAATAGTTAATCCTCTTGAAACATTATGAAATTTGGTTTGGAACTCGTAAATGTGATGGTAGGATCACTGGTAAAACTTGGGATCATTTGGGTATGTTTAAGTATAGTTTGTGTATTTACATTTAATCGGGTTTTAACTTCGTGCCGGTGACATGTGGATAGTACTATCGGTTTAACAAACCCAACTGACAGAACCGGTTGGGTATGCCAGAACATGTTAACCCAGTTTCACATTTAAACTTGTTACATTTTGCTATGTGGTGTTAGACATAGTACCTGTTTGGGGCAAAGTGGCTGTTAAATGTTAACGGGAGTGCATGGGCAGGGGTGGCTATGTGTTTTTAGCTTGTTTCGAGTTCACTTGTGGCTTAGTATAAAAACATCATACACATACATACATACATACTGTGATTTTTACGAACACGTATACTGGTTTTTGTTTGTACTTGTGAAACTTGAAACTCACTAATTAGACGTAGTTGATCCGTTTTAACATGCTTTTCAGGTGATCCAAAGTTGGAATGATTTGCTTACGTGCTCGGCTTTATGAGTGAAACTCGCTGTAGATAGATACAAGTATATAATAAGCAGCCACGAGAACTGGTTATTAGTTTTTCGCTTAGTTTGTAAACTTAGTACCAACCAATGTAATATGATGCAAAAATTAGTTGTAAATTTTCTTTATAACAATGTGGTTGATAACAGAGGTGTCTGTTACATTCTTGTATTACACTTCCGCAATTACCTAGTCGGGGTGTGACACATAGAATCATCTTTAAAGATCCCAGATGATATGAAGATACCAATCTTCACATACTTTCTCTAGCAATTGGGGAACAAGGAAAAATGGAAGTGAAAATGGATCATCCTGGAGAACTTAAGGATCCTCAATCCTGTCCCGAAGTGGGATCATGGATCCTCCCGATTAAGAAATTCCTACAAGACGGAGAAATTCCTAACAAAGTGAATCCCAGAGCTTTTAGAACCAAGGCATCCTAACTCATTATATTACAAGATACTTTGTATATAAAATTTCTTGCAGGTCCCTACCTAAGATGCATTGAAGATCCAAAAACCCAAGAAGTGCTTAAAGACTTCCATGAAGGTGACTGTGACAACCATACAGGGGGGGGGGGGAGCATTATTCTCTAGAATACTTAGGACATGTTACTTCTGAACAACAATGAAGAAGGATTCTATCGAATTAGATGGAGGCCCAAGTATTGAAGAGTGTGCCATGTTATATTTGGAGGCCCATGATCGTGCTTCCAAAGGTGGCCCATGAAAACGGGCATAACTTGGTCTGCAAAGATCCGTTTCAAGCCCACGGCTAGTCAAATCGAAGCCTGAGACGAGGAGCACGTTATGGAAAATGCCTATGGCGGATTATCCCTTGTCCGAAGCCCAAAAATGCCTCCTAAATAAAGTTATGTGCCTTTTTTTTGTTTTTTCAGCAGTTTTTTCATTTTTATTTTTGGGGTTGTGTTTGGCCCATGGCCTTTTTAGGCCCATTTGGAATTTGGAAGTTTATTTATATGTTGCTAATGTAATCTGAAAAGCCAGACTTGAATTTTATCAATAAATATTTTTCTCTTCATTTAACTTGATCTGTGGGTGGGATTTGGGAGTTTGATAAGTTCATCACTGGCATTCACAGATTCAACGTGATCGGTTTTCGTTTTGGTTTACCGTTGCATCATAATTTCAAGGAAATGTAATGCTTATAAAAGACATGGCAACATTCTTCATCAACCAGCAGAACCTATGTATCATATCTCTTCTTCATGGCCTTTCATGAAATGGGGGATGGATATTGTAGGTAGTTTACCCAAGGAACCTGGTGGAAAGTCTTCATGCTTGCCATGATGGATTACTTTTCAAAAAGGATCGAAGTAGAAGCCTCCGCTCAAGTCCGTGAAAGGGAAGTTGTATCCTTTATTAAAAGAAATATTATAACTTGATTTGATATCCCATCTGAAATTATTTGTGATAATGGATCCCAATTTATTGGGAAAAGAACATCTAACTTTTTTGACAGCTAGGGCATAAAGATTATCACTTCTACACCAGTCCATCCACAAGCTAATGGTCAAGCAGAATCAAGCAACAAAAAAATCATCAACAACTTAAACAAGAAGCTAGGATCCAAGAAAGGCAAATGGGCTGAGGAACTTCCTTATGTTCTTTGGGATGATAGAACAACACCCAAGAATGCAACATGTCAAACACCGTTCTCATTGCTGTTTGGAGCATAAGCTATAATTCCGACAGAGATGGTAGTTCCGACTATCAGAACAAGCATTCGTGGTCCTCAAGCAAATAGCGAAAGCCTTATTCAGGATCTAGACACTATTGATGAACTCAGAGATTTAGAAAATGTTTAGGATGGCTGCATATCAACATAGGATGGCCGGGGTATATAACAAGAATATCAGGATCAGAAGGTTTCAAGAAGGAGAAGTGGTCCTAAGGAAAGCCTTTCAAAATAAGAGTAATCCGTGTAAGTCCCGAGGAAGGATATAATGTAAACCCGTTGTTAGGCGGAATCTAGAAACAAATTGATTCAAAGTAAAATGAACTAACACAAAGAACAAAACTAGAATGCTCAAAACACACGTTCTATTTAACGTCGGGTGCTTAAGCCCTTTAACACCGATTACAATAATACCAATCAGTCTGTCTTGTCTCTCGTCTCATACTATTACTATCGGCCAACTCAAAACAGCCTACATACATCATATACATATCATATGCTAACCCTAAGCCCAGACATACACTAAGCCCACCGAAATCCATGATTTCGGTTTACATAGAATAGCCCAAAACTAAGCCCGTATACATAAGCATAAACCATTAAATATAGCCCAACAATCTCCCCTTTGTTATACTGATTGATCCTTAATCGTGCTAAAGTAAGCCAGCATCAGCTTCCTTGTAAGCGCCTGCCCATAAACCTGTTCGTATGATCGACCCCATCATTCTAGTATACTCCTCAGCAACTGGCTCATAAAGTGGTTTAGCAGAAATCTGGAAGCCGCTAAGGGTCTTCATGTCCTTTTCACCAAACTTCAGTAAATCTCTTGGATTAACAATATGATACTGTCCTTTGTTTAAACTTATAATGACAGTAGCCGTTTTACCATCATATGTCCAAAACTTCATTTCATCAAGAGCACCCTCAAAAAATCTCTTGGTGATCGGAATGGACGTCACTTTATTAGTCACAGACCATATCACGTTCACCATAGTCTTGTTAGTATGAGGATCACGTACCCCCTTTGCTTTCTTGAGGAAAGACTTAGTAGTAGGCATATTGGGGAATCCTCTTTCAACTTGGTTGTTTAGGTAGTTCAAGAAATTTATGGCCTTTGGATCATTACTTGGATTGTGGAAAGGTGCATGTATTAGATCACTTAGGTCAACCTTTGTCGACAGACCGAAGTCTTTCATCTTCCTGTAGTACTCAGTGTTCCCATCTATGTTTAACCCACCACATCTCATTATCACTATTATATCCCCAAGAAACAACTCTAGAACGGTCACCATACTTGTCATAGAAACCCTTTTGAATCTCCATAACGAACATTTCAAGGTGATCGAAAGACACTACATTCTGATTGGAGTTCTTTCGAATCAACATCTTCCTCTTCAACAATCCCATTTGTTCGGATGTCTTTGGTGGAGTGGCCAAGTATTTTTCAAGTGGCACAGAGGTATCAATTTTTGAAGCAGGGCACATACTGGAACCGCTATCAACAGGAGCACCTTGATTATCACCAGCTGTCTTCTCACCACTATCATCACCACTTTTGAATTCATCTCCACACTTTTGAATAAGCTTCTGTTGGAAGTCCAAGTATAATGTAGTAAGGCCACCCATTTTTGCCTAAAGTTCTTGAATCTTGGAATCTTTGTCAGTGTTACTAGCTTAAATTCTTGAATTCGAATATCCTTCAAAACCGAGTCTTTTTCGAGCTCAAAAACTCGGCATTGTAAGGCTTTTATGTCAACTAGTACAACTTCTAGAGCAATCCCATTGCCCTTTTCTTGTAAGAATTTGTCTTGCAAGGCAAGGATATGAGAAATCTTGTCAGCTACACTTGAACTTTCTTCACCAATCGGGTCAGACGATCCTGATGGTTCAGTGGTGAACTGAATATTTGCTTCGAACTCAAACTCTTGTGTAATCTCATCAAAAATCTAATCTTGAGTTTGTTGAGCAACAACAGATGGGCCTTAATCGTCTTGAACTTCAACGGTAATAGGCTCAGTGAATGTTGGTTGATTGGTTGATGTAAGATCACTAGCCAGCACACACTGTCTTGGATCTTTCCTTCGTCGTTCACGTGGAATGAGATCGGTGGCTGGCTCTTCTTCAACATCATCTTCACTATGACATTTTCGATTGGATGATCCCGTTGAACTCTTGTAGAAATAGAATGATCGGGTACGGAACTGTTAGTTGGTAGATTTTTTGGATCTTCAAGGATTTCAGAGAGGGGGTTCTTCCGTCCAGTTACAGCAGTACTGTGCGAGTACGAGGTACTGGCAATGTACTCATTTGGTTTGACATATGGGAATAGAGTGCTAACAAATATTTGATAAATGGCACTCTCCCCCTCAACTGATGAAACATCGTTCGCAGAAGTCTCAGCAGTGTGTAGTTCACATACTTCAAGAGATTTTTTGTGAAGACACAGTTTTAGTAACACTTTCCTGTTGACTTGCAAACAATGGCTGAACAATATCCAATGATTCCGACGGGTCTATACTCAGCACTTGAGACTTTTGAAAATCAGGTGAAATGTCGCCTTCTTCATCAACAACATTTGAAGTCCATACACCTGAGTTTTATGCATCAACAACTGGAAATACATTAAATGGGTTAAATAGTTCATTATAACCAAATAACCAGTCAGGACCAACACGAGCATCAGTTTCATTCTCCTCTAGCCAGCGCACATCATAAGATTCCACTATCTGCTTTGTTGCCTTGTTGTAGACTCTGTAGGCAGTGTGACCAGCATATCCAACAAAGTAGTAATCATCAGCCTTAGCTCCAAACTTTGTAGTCGATTCAAGATTTAGTATAGTACACGGACATCCAAAAGCTCGAAAGTGTGTTACAGTAGGCTTGTGAGCATAAACAATTTCATAGGGAGTCTTCATTTGTGATTTGTTCATCAACACCCGATTTTGAACTTAACAAGCTGTGTTGACCGTTTAAGCCAAGAAGAACAGAGGTAGCTTCGAAACACAACATAGTCCTTGCAGCCTCAATTAGAGTTCAGTTCCTTCTCTCAGTTACACCATTTTGTTGTGGTGTGCGAGCTAAGTTTTATTGTCTAAGTACTCCCTTTTCGACACAAAAATAATTTAATGTTGAGCTCTTGAACTCTGTGCCGTTATCACATCTAATTCCTTTTAGCTTCATATTGAGTTGATTCTCCATTAGCACCAAAAAGTGCTTTATCTGTTCTGCAGTTTCGCTCTTATTTGACAAGAAAAACACACAAGTAAAATGTGAGTAATCATTAGTAATAACTAAACAATAAGAACTGCGGGAAAGACTTGATACGTGAACCGGACCAAACAAATCCATATGAAGCAATTGAAAAACCAAGGAAATAGTATTGACCAGTTTTGGCTTGTGAGATTTACGATGATGCTTACCTAAAGCATAAGCTACACATTTTTCAATTGTTACAAAATCTTTAACATGCAAACAACAGACTATGTCCTTTTTAGCAAGAAGTTTTAAAGTTTTGACATTAGCATGACCAATATGAAGATGCCAGAGCATGGAATTATGTTCCGACACTTTCTAAAATAAACATGTAATTTCATCTGGAACATTTTTGTTCATGTCGATCACGTATGCATTATCTTTTCTTTGTGATCGAACAAGAACTCAATCTTTTGGTATGATGATACCAGATTTTAAATTAAGACACTCTTGTTAGTGAAGTGAGTTGAAAACCCTTTATCACATATCTGCGTGATGCTGAGCAGACTGTGTTTCAATTCCGGAACAAAATTAACATTCTCAAATTTAAGAACACCATTACTTACAGTTGCCTTCTGTGTAGTCTTTCCATTTTCTCCTCCCACAAAAGAGACATACCCTCCATTAAATATTTGATTGTCGTGCGGTTGTGAGATGTCTCCTGCCATGTGCCTGGAACAACCACTATCAGCATACCAAGGTCTGATGATATTCCTCTATAGTTGTTCCTGTAAGATGTGTGAAATTAATTAGTTTTTGGTACCCAGCCCATAGTAGTGCTGGGTAAGCCTGATTCATTTAAATGTGTTACAGGTTGCCATGACATGTCTTCCCGATTATCTAAGGTTGAGCAGGAAGTTTTTGATGACTTGGACACCGGAGATTTGGGCAACCATTTATATTCGGGTTTTGAAATTTTGTTATTAACACAAACGGTTGACTTTTTCTCTTGTTTGTGGACATAAGACACATTGGACATTGACTTCCACAACGATTTCGATCCAGAGGCCCACTTGGGTCTCGGGACCGAAACCGAGTTTCCATCACATTTTTGAAACATGGTAGGCTTGGTCTGATGGGTGTTTAACCTGTCAGTCTTGTTTTCTTTTCCAATCACCGTCAGAAGAATTTGCCTTATAATACCTTGATTTATTAGAATTTAATTTTTGCAAGGTATCTCAAGGCGTATTTCTCTGATGATATCTAAAGTATGGGACATAAGGACGGTGTGTGCAATTTCTAGCAATGTAACCAGGAATGCCACAATTAAAGCACGTTTACCTTTTAACATAAATATTATTGTGGTCAGTTCCTAGTCTTATTCTGTTGTGTGAGCCAGATTGTCCTGCTTTGGACTTAACAAACTTAGGTGATAAAGATTTATGCAAACTTTTATTTTTATCAGATTTATTCGAAACCACTTCACCTTTTTAAAAAGTATTAGCAAAATCAACCACACAATTGTCTTTGTTCTTAAAAATAGAGCCCACACAAACATTTGTAGCAACAGAGTTCAAAGCATGTAAAGTTAACGAAACATTAGAATTGATATCTTTATTATTCGAAACAGAAAAGTCATCATCCTCATCAGTCCAATCCTCAACAATTACTTCATCTTCACGTAAAGCAAACACATTAGTATCATTCACCCTTTAGGTTGATTCAGTTGCTTTGACTAAACCAAGAGCACTTTTTCCATTAGCATTCGGCTTACCGTACTGCATGAACTTTTCCATTTCTTCTTCTACGTTAGTAAGAGGAAGTCTAGTGTTGTTGTCATTATATGGAGGGGGAACCACACTGTACCCAATACCCTCACTCTTGTTTTCTTTCCATTTTAGTTGTTACTCAATCATTGACTCAACAACAACACTAGAAACAACGAATTTCATAAAATTAAATTCAGTATTTTTAAATTTTTTAGTTAACTTAGCAATCTCCAACTTAGAGGCTTCTAACTCGGCGGTTAGATCGGCAATTTAATGTTTAGCGTCTAAATGGTGACAACATTTTATGCTACAATCGGATTGAAGTTTTAAGAAATCCTTTTGTTGTGCCTCTAGTTTTTCTTTTAAAGCCTTTTCGAGTTTCTTAAGAGTGAAGTTTTCATGTTTTATTCCCTCCATTTCTCTAATTAGATTACTATTGTGAGATTAATATAAATCTACCTTATTAACACATGACTGAGAACATAATTCAGGACTTGCCTCAGATGAGCTAGTAGAAGTGAATGCCATGAAGGAAAACTGAAGATCCTTAACTTGTTCCTCTGCATCGTTTTCTTCTCAACTAACATCAATTTGTGCAAAATTAGTAGTCTGATTGCTGATATGAGAGCTGCCATCTGGTCATTCCAAGAAAACTATTGAGCCACCAATCCCCGCTCACCCTCATTTGAACCAGCTGCATTCTCTTCTCTAACACTACTCACCGGAACTAATGCGCGTCCCATGTTTTCCTCCTTGGCTGGATTCGTGCATTCACGAGCGAAGTGACCTGACTCATGACAGTTGTAGCACCTTAGAGTGTCTTTGCTAAATCCCACCTTATGGTTAGCTGGCACATTCCAATTGTTTATGCCTGTTCTCTAGGTAAACTTCTTCGCTCTAAAGACTGCCATGGCTATTTATAAGAGATCATTTCTTCCACTTCATCAGGATGAATTTGATCTAGCTCAGCAGCTACACCTGGTTGAACCAAATCTCCAACACGAAAGGCATTGTAGTAGTTCATGAAACCTGCCATCAAAGCAATGTTTTCTTCAGTTTCCTTTGGAATAATAGGAACCTGAGTGGTGGTAGCTGAGTAAATTGACCTTGAGCATACTTAAACATCTAGAAGTTGTTATGAGATTGTTGTTGCTAAGCATACTGACCCTAAAAGGATTTTAACATAGAGAAGTTATCTTGTGAGATAAGAGCATTAATAGAAGCAACACTGTAGCCAGCCACACTGTAGGAATTGACATGATTTATGGCACGTTGCTTATCATCCATGTCACAGGATTTAATAATTGTCATTACTTCTGACAAAGTTAGCCTGGCCAGATCCTTTGTTTTTTTATGTGATAGGGAGTTGATCAGCTTGTTATTAGTTTCAACATAAGTTAGGTTTGTGTTTGCAGATCGCATTTCAATGAACAATGATATAAATATTTAAAGTTGTGTCTCCAAAGACTCTCCCATCATGTGATTGAACATGTGAAACTTTTTTCGTAACAGATCTTGTCAGATTCTTCTCATATCCTCCTTTCCCTCATACACCTCAATAAGGGCTTCCCATAATGCTTTTGCAGACAATAGCTCTCTGAATACCAAGGCAATTTCAGGTGAAAGTGCCAATTTTTAAGTTAGCAAGAGCCTTTTCATCCTCTTCAACCTACTCAAAATCTGCATCGACGTACATTTTGACAGGGTTTACGAACATCTCATCAGTTTATTCCCTTTGATAAGTGATAATTTGAGGACCCCGGACGATATGTCTCTAAATATTTGCATCATTTATCTTCACATACTTCTCGAATCTGAACTTCCAATCGGTGAACCCCTCATGAGACAGTAAATGGGGTACACAAGTAGCAGTTCCCATAATGGAATCCAACTCTTGGTGTAAAGCAACATTTGATGATGTATTAGTTAATTGGTTCATTTTAATCTATGGTTAAAGTAAGCAATCCAAAGATAATTTGGCCCAATGAAACCAGGTTCAATAATGGAGAACCCAAACAGAGAACCCAAGAGCCCAAAATTTATCCAGCAAAGAACTCAAAGGCCCAACAAGATCAGGCCTAATAGCAATCCTAACCCGAGAACCCTGAGTGCTGACCAAGAACACATGAATAGAAACCAATATCACCTAAATCTTTCCGAGAACATGGAATGTTAGCTGAGAACCTATAATAGTTGCCCGAGAACGATCAAGATTGCCTGAGAACCCACAAAAGTCACCGAGAATGATCAAAACTGCCCGAGAGCACACAAAAGTCATCTAGAACGATCATAAACTGTCTAAGAACACCAAAGAATCACTGAGAACGATCAACAATACCCAAGAACCCTTATAAATTGCCGAGAACGATTAAAGGTTGCCGAGAGAACACTAAAACTCTTGAATTGATTGACTTGGTGATTAAGTAAGATCCCGAGAATGATGGGATTTTAATTCAAATGCAGATATCAAATCAAATCCTTCCCAAAATTATCTCAATTACCTCAATGAACATGATGAACATCTGATCTTTATTTCCAGAATTCCTCAAAGAATCATCAACCAATAATCACCCTTGAATAAATGATATCACTAACACCGAGCTTAGAATAGTACTATAGACTCTGATACCAATTGTAAGTCCCGAAGATGAGTATTTCAATGTGATATCACGTAGACCTGGAGCTAGGCGGAATCTAAAAACGGATTGAATCAAAGTAAAATGAACAAACACAAAGAACAAAACTAGAATGCTTGAAAACACACGTTCTATTGAACGTCGGGTGTTTAAGCCCTTTAATACCGATTACAATAATACAAATCAGTCTCTGATGTGTGTCTAATGAGTACTTATTTTTACAGTACACATAACTAAGCTTTAAATTTAAAACCGAAACTCCTAATAACACCACACACACAACCGGAAAGTGTACTGGGCACAAGTAGTATAGACCTAAAAAGTCCGAGTATCGAAGACAAGGACACGTGAGAACGCCTATGATCACTAAACCCTACACAAGACCTTCCTAAGAATAATATTTTTTTAATTGGTTTTTAATAAAATAAACCACTTGACATAAATTACTTTAACTAAATTAATTAACTGGACTGACGGAACTGACAAACAAGACTTTCCTAGTTTAAATACTTAACTGACAATGAAGAAAACATCTACCTAGGTAAGAATCAAAATTGACGGTCTATCAAGCTAATGGATTGAATGATCTCACGAAACCGGTA